>NW_028246611.1:0-14053 GCF_964263255.1 Lissotriton vulgaris
ACACACAGGCCTTCCATTCGAGCATGGAGGGTGAGGGACATGGGTCAGCCTCATATACAGGGGTGTGGGCATGGGCAGGATAGGTTGTGGGGGACCCGTCAGGGCATTGCCCGTTCGGAAGGCGAGAGGAGGCGGGGCAGGAAACTCTGCTCAATTTCTTTCCCAGAGGCCTGTGGAGAACCCTTTGCACGTTTGAGCCAGCCGGGCCTGCATCAGCAGATCCTGCTCCACTGGGAAGGGAGAGCCTGTAGGCGTAAATCAAAAAAAGGGGAGAAATCTGCAAATTCTAGCGGCAGACCCATGTTGCCCAGGAAGCAATCAGTTTCTCCTACTCCCTATAGTGGAAAAAGACATAGGAGGTGTATTTCTCTAGGCAGGGGCTCTGTGTAGATGGCACTTCATTGCTCTGGGAAGCATCCATGCTGGTGGAAGAGTAGCAGCAGACTCCACACCTGAGGCTTGAATGGGGACCGTTGGGGAGGGGCAGTGGGAGGCCGAGGAGGGCGGAGGAAAATGCTTTTCAAAAGCATCTGCACGTTCCTACAAACCTGCTGAAAACCCATACCAGGAATGGGGCTCGAGCCCATGCGGACAAACGTCCATTGGATCTTAAGTCCAACGCCTTAACCACTCGGCCACCCTGGTGAGACCCAAGGATTTACTTTCTTCAACTACCTTTTTATGCTTGCTGCTGTAGCACCAGCTGTCCAGCAAGAGGTGATTGCAGAGTTAAAAGGCTTTTGCAGGAGGTTAAAAGTAATTGCTTATAACAAACACACTGTGTGACACCTAACTTTCTCCCACTCGGACTTTACCGTTAATTTTTATATTGGAGTTAGCTTAGTCACAATAAGGGGGTGAGCAAGGCAGGCACACTAGAGCATCTACTCCCTGGTGGTCTAGTGGCTAGGATTCGGCGCTTTCACCGCCGTGGCCCCGGTTCGATTCCCGGTCAGGGAAGATCCCTCTAAAGCATAGATTGCTTAATTTGTCTGTGTATCTTTTTTAAAAGAAGGTCTTTAAAAAGGCACCCCTCCCAATAGATGAAAGCGGAGGAATGGGGCTTGTTCTCCTGTGCCCCAGGTTGCTTTGCCCCCATTGACCTAAGCCACCTTTGTGCGCACGCAGTCCCCCACCCAGTCAGGTGCTCTATGTTGGCGTGAAGTGCAGTACCAGCTCAACAGAAAGGTATATTGCTGGAAAACCCTGCTGTGATGCATACATCTACTTTGGAGCACTCTTCTCCTTTGCACTCTTGAATCGCTTAAGCTCAATGTATTCTTCCAGCAAGCTGAATAACGAGATAGGTGAGAGAAGGTGTACCAGCTGTCTGTGCGCCATCAGCAGCCACTAGGTGTCCCTCTTGGGTTTTCCCGGGGATCCTGATTGTGCAGGAATTCATCGGTTCAGTAGCAAGGGGGAGAGGATGGCCTGTGCCTGGAAGTGACAGGCAGTCTGGTGGCATCATGAGGATTAAGTTCCGATTCATATTTGCTGTAGAATAAAATATGTTTTCAGCCCCCATGAGCTTTGTCACTCGGAGAGCAGTGTATGAACTTTTGCTGCACGGCTCTGGGCTCCCTGGTGGTCTAGTGGTTAGGATTCGGCGCTCTCACTGCCGCGGCCCGGGTTCGATTCCCGGTCAGGGAAAAGTCCCTCTTCTGACCTTGAAAGCTTTTCCTTCCCGTAGGTCAGGGCGTCTCAAAATGAAGTTGCTTTTCTGACTCACAATTTGCCTAGCATGACGCAGTATCGCTCAAAATATGATTTTCGCAAGGTTCCTTTAGAGCTGCTTCCCATGGTGGGAGGCAAGGCTCTTGAGCAAGTGAGATCCTGTATTCCGAGGCGCGCTTCCTTTTGTAGGCTTCTGACCCCATGGCCTGTGGCAGGTAGTCCTCCTTTGACTGGGCCGCAGGCTTTGTCTCCAAATGGCGTCCTGGACCCACTGCAACCCACCTGTTTGCTAAAACGGAAGTCTGCCTCTGGGTAAGAAAAAGCTGAGCTGCACGTACGGAAAGCGGCAGAGGCCAGAGGCGGGGAGGGTGTGGCAAGGGCTGCCTGATTTGCATAGTGACCTGTTGCATCTTGGGAATGTACAGGCTTTGGAGCTTAACAGGTACTGCAGGTGTCTGCCTGGCCTGAGAGATGCCTGTCTGGTGCTCCCCTCAGGACACACAGGCCTTCCATTCGAGCATGGAGGGTGAGGGACATGGGTCACCCTCATATACAGGGGTGTGGGCATGGGCAGGATAGGTTGTGGGGGACCCGTCAGGGCATTGCCCGTTCGGAAGGCGAGAGGAGGCGGGGCAGGAAACTCTGCTCAATTTCTTTCCCAGAGGCCTGTGGAGAACCCTTTGCACGTTTGAGCCAGCCGGGCCTGCATCAGCAGATCCTGCTCCACTGGGAAGGGAGAGCCTGTAGGCGTAAATCAAAAAAAGGGGAGAAATCTGCAAATTCTAGCGGCAGACCCATGTTGCCCAGGAAGCAATCAGTTTCTCCTACTCCTTATAGTGGAAAAAGACATAGGAGGTGTATTTCTCTAGGCAGGGGCTCTGTGTAGATGGCACTTCATTGCTCTGGGAAGCATCCATGCTGGTGGAAGAGTAGCAGCAGACTCCACACCTGAGGCTTGAATGGGGACCGTTGGGGAGGGGCAGTGGGAGGCCGAGGAGGGCGGAGGAAAATGCTTTTCAAAAGCATCTGCACGTTCCTACAAACCTGCTGAAAACCCATACCAGGAATGGGGCTTGAGCCCATGCGGACAAACGTCCATTGGATCTTAAGTCCAACGCCTTAACCACTCGGCCACCCTGGTGAGACCCAAGGATTTACTTTCTTCAACTCCCTTTTTATGCTTGCTGCTGTAGCACCAGCTGTCCAGCAAGAGGTGATTGCAGAGTTAAAAGGCTTTTGCAGGAGGTTAAAAGTAATTGCTTATAACAAACACACTGTGTGACACCTAACTTTCTCCCACTCGGACTTTACCGTTAATTTTTATATTGGAGTTAGCTTAGTCACAATAAGGGGGTGAGCAAGGCAGGCACACTAGAGCATCTACTCCCTGGTGGTCTAGTGGCTAGGATTCGGCGCTTTCACCGCCGTGGCCCGGGTTCGATTCCCGGTCAGGGAAGATCCCTCTAAAGCATAGATTGCTTAATTTGTCTGTGTATCTTTTTTAAAAGAAGGTCTTTAAAAAGGCACCCCTCCCAATGGATGAAAGCGGAGGAATGGGGCTTGTTCTCCTGTGCCCCAGGTTGCTTTGCCCCCATTGACCTAAGCCACCTTTGTGCGCACGCAGTCCCCCACCCAGTCAGGTGCTCTATGTTGGCGTGAAGTGCAGTACCAGCTCAACAGAAAGGTAAATTGCTGGAAAACCCTGCTGTGATGCATACATCTACTTTGGAGCACTCTTCTCCTTTGCACTCTTGAATGGCTTAAGCGCAATGTATTCTTCCAGCAAGCTGAATAACGAGATAGGTGAGAGAAGGTGTACCAGCTGTCTGTGCGCCATCAGCAGCCACTAGGTGTCCCTCTTGGGTTTTCCCGGGGATCCTGATTGTGCAGGAATTCATCGGTTCAGTAGCAAGGGGGAGAGGATGGCCTGTGCCTGGAAGTGACAGGCAGTCTGGTGGCATCATGAGGATTAAGTTCCGATTCATATTTGCTGTAGAATAAAATATGTTTTCAGCCCCCATGAGCTTTGTCACTCGGAGAGCAGTGTATGAACTTTTGCTGCACGGCTCTGGGCTCCCTGGTGGTCTAGTGGTTAGGATTCGGCGCTCTCACCGCCGCGGCCCGGGTTCGATTCCCGGTCAGGGAAAAGTCCCTCTTCTGACCTTGAAAGCTTTTCCTTCCCGTAGGTCAGGGCTTCTCAAAATGAAGTTGCTTTTCTGACTCACAATTTGCCTAGCATGACGCAGTATCGCTCAAAATATGATTTTCGCAAGGTTCCTTTAGAGCTGCTTCCCATGGTGGGAGGCAAGGCTCTTGAGCAAGTGAGATCCTGTATTCCGAGGCGCGCTTCCTTTTGTAGGCTTCTGACCCCATGGCCTGTGGCAGGTAGTCCTCCTTTGACTGGGCCGCAGGCTTTGTCTCCAAATGGCGTCCTGGACCCACTGCAACCCACCTGTTTGCTAAAACGGAAGTCTGCCTCTGGGTAAGAAAAAGCTGAGCTGCACGTACGGAAAGCGGCAGAGGCCAGAGGCGGGGAGGGTGTGGCAAGGGCTGCCTGATTTGCATAGTGACCTGTTGCATCTTGGGAATGTACAGGCTTTGGAGCTTAACAGGTACTGCAGGTGTCTGCCTGGCCTGAGAGATGCCTGTCTGGTGCTCCCCTCAGGACACACAGGCCTTCCATTCGAGCATGGAGGGTGAGGGACATGGGTCAGCCTCATATACAGGGGTGTGGGCATGGGCAGGATAGGTTGTGGGGGACCCGTCAGGGCATTGCCCGTTCGGAAGGCGAGAGGAGGCGGGGCAGGAAACTCTGCTCAATTTCTTTCCCAGAGGCCTGTGGAGAACCCTTTGCACGTTTGAGCCAGCCGGGCCTGCATCAGCAGATCCTGCTCCACTGGGAAGGGAGAGCCTGTAGGCGTAAATCAAAAAAAGGGGAGAAATCTGCAAATTCTAGCGGCAGACCCATGTTGCCCAGGAAGCAATCAGTTTCTCCTACTCCCTATAGTGGAAAAAGACATAGGAGGTGTATTTCTCTAGGCAGGGGCTCTGTGTAGATGGCACTTCATTGCTCTGGGAAGCATCCATGCTGGTGGAAGAGTAGCAGCAGACTCCACACCTGAGGCTTGAATGGGGACCGTTGGGGAGGGGCAGTGGGAGGCCGAGGAGGGCGGAGGAAAATGCTTTTCAAAAGCATCTGCACGTTCCTACAAACCTGCTGAAAACCCATACCAGGAATGGGGCTCGAGCCCATGCGGACAAACGTCCATTGGATCTTAAGTCCAACGCCTTAACCACTCGGCCACCCTGGTGAGACCCAAGGATTTACTTTCTTCAACTACCTTTTTATGCTTGCTGCTGTAGCACCAGCTGTCCAGCAAGAGGTGATTGCAGAGTTAAAAGGCTTTTGCAGGAGGTTAAAAGTAATTGCTTATAACAAACACACTGTGTGACACCTAACTTTCTCCCACTCGGACTTTACCGTTAATTTTTATATTGGAGTTAGCTTAGTCACAATAAGGGGGTGAGCAAGGCAGGCACACTAGAGCATCTACTCCCTGGTGGTCTAGTGGCTAGGATTCGACGCTTTCACCGCCGTGGCCCCGGTTCGATTCCCGGTCAGGGAAGATCCCTCTAAAGCATAGATTGCTTAATTTGTCTGTGTATCTTTTTTAAAAGAAGGTCTTTAAAAAGGCACCCCTCCCAATAGATGAAAGCGGAGGAATGGGGCTTGTTCTCCTGTGCCCCAGGTTGCTTTGCCCCCATTGACCTAAGCCACCTTTGTGCGCACGCAGTCCCCCACCCAGTCAGGTGCTCTATGTTGGCGTGAAGTGCAGTACCAGCTCAACAGAAAGGTATATTGCTGGAAAACCCTGCTGTGATGCATACATCTACTTTGGAGCACTCTTCTCCTTTGCACTCTTGAATCGCTTAAGCTCAATGTATTCTTCCAGCAAGCTGAATAACGAGATAGGTGAGAGAAGGTGTACCAGCTGTCTGTGCGCCATCAGCAGCCACTAGGTGTCCCTCTTGGGTTTTCCCGGGGATCCTGATTGTGCAGGAATTCATCGGTTCAGTAGCAAGGGGGAGAGGATGGCCTGTGCCTGGAAGTGACAGGCAGTCTGGTGGCATCATGAGGATTAAGTTCCGATTCATATTTGCTGTAGAATAAAATATGTTTTCAGCCCCCATGAGCTTTGTCACTCGGAGAGCAGTGTATGAACTTTTGCTGCACGGCTCTGGGCTCCCTGGTGGTCTAGTGGTTAGGATTCGGCGCTCTCACCGCCGCGGCCCGGGTTCGATTCCCGGTCAGGGAAAAGTCCCTCTTCTGACCTTGAAAGCTTTTCCTTCCCGTAGGTCAGGGCGTCTCAAAATGAAGTTGCTTTTCTGACTCACAATTTGCCTAGCATGACGCAGTATCGCTCAAAATATGATTTTCGCAAGGTTCCTTTAGAGCTGCTTCCCATGGTGGGAGGCAAGGCTCTTGAGCAAGTGAGATCCTGTATTCCGAGGCGCGCTTCCTTTTGTAGGCTTCTGACCCCATGGCCTGTGGCAGGTAGTCCTCCTTTGACTGGGCCGCAGGCTTTGTCTCCAAATGGCGTCCTGGACCCACTGCAACCCACCTGTTTGCTAAAACGGAAGTCTGCCTCTGGGTAAGAAAAAGCTGAGCTGCACGTACGGAAAGCGGCAGAGGCCAGAGGCGGGGAGGGTGTGGCAAGGGCTGCCTGATTTGCATAGTGACCTGTTGCATCTTGGGAATGTACAGGCTTTGGAGCTTAACAGGTACTGCAGGTGTCTGCCTGGCCTGAGAGATGCCTGTCTGGTGCTCCCCTCAGGACACACAGGCCTTCCATTCGAGCATGGAGGGTGAGGGACATGGGTCACCCTCATATACAGGGGTGTGGGCATGGGCAGGATAGGTTGTGGGGGACCCGTCAGGGCATTGCCCGTTCGGAAGGCGAGAGGAGGCGGGGCAGGAAACTCTGCTCAATTTCTTTCCCAGAGGCCTGTGGAGAACCCTTTGCACGTTTGAGCCAGCCGGGCCTGCATCAGCAGATCCTGCTCCACTGGGAAGGGAGAGCCTGTAGGCGTAAATCAAAAAAAGGGGAGAAATCTGCAAATTCTAGCGGCAGACCCATGTTGCCCAGGAAGCAATCAGTTTCTCCTACTCCTTATAGTGGAAAAAGACATAGGAGGTGTATTTCTCTAGGCAGGGGCTCTGTGTAGATGGCACTTCATTGCTCTGGGAAGCATCCATGCTGGTGGAAGAGTAGCAGCAGACTCCACACCTGAGGCTTGAATGGGGACCGTTGGGGAGGGGCAGTGGGAGGCCGAGGAGGGCGGAGGAAAATGCTTTTCAAAAGCATCTGCACGTTCCTACAAACCTGCTGAAAACCCATACCAGGAATGGGGCTTGAGCCCATGCGGACAAACGTCCATTGGATCTTAAGTCCAACGCCTTAACCACTCGGCCACCCTGGTGAGACCCAAGGATTTACTTTCTTCAACTCCCTTTTTATGCTTGCTGCTGTAGCACCAGCTGTCCAGCAAGAGGTGATTGCAGAGTTAAAAGGCTTTTGCAGGAGGTTAAAAGTAATTGCTTATAACAAACACACTGTGTGACACCTAACTTTCTCCCACTCGGACTTTACCGTTAATTTTTATATTGGAGTTAGCTTAGTCACAATAAGGGGGTGAGCAAGGCAGGCACACTAGAGCATCTACTCCCTGGTGGTCTAGTGGCTAGGATTCGGCGCTTTCACCGCCGTGGCCCGGGTTCGATTCCCGGTCAGGGAAGATCCCTCTAAAGCATAGATTGCTTAATTTGTCTGTGTATCTTTTTTAAAAGAAGGTCTTTAAAAAGGCACCCCTCCCAATGGATGAAAGCGGAGGAATGGGGCTTGTTCTCCTGTGCCCCAGGTTGCTTTGCCCCCATTGACCTAAGCCACCTTTGTGCGCACGCAGTCCCCCACCCAGTCAGGTGCTCTATGTTGGCGTGAAGTGCAGTACCAGCTCAACAGAAAGGTAAATTGCTGGAAAACCCTGCTGTGATGCATACATCTACTTTGGAGCACTCTTCTCCTTTGCACTCTTGAATGGCTTAAGCGCAATGTATTCTTCCAGCAAGCTGAATAACGAGATAGGTGAGAGAAGGTGTACCAGCTGTCTGTGCGCCATCAGCAGCCACTAGGTGTCCCTCTTGGGTTTTCCCGGGGATCCTGATTGTGCAGGAATTCATCGGTTCAGTAGCAAGGGGGAGAGGATGGCCTGTGCCTGGAAGTGACAGGCAGTCTGGTGGCATCATGAGGATTAAGTTCCGATTCATATTTGCTGTAGAATAAAATATGTTTTCAGCCCCCATGAGCTTTGTCACTCGGAGAGCAGTGTATGAACTTTTGCTGCACGGCTCTGGGCTCCCTGGTGGTCTAGTGGTTAGGATTCGGCGCTCTCACCGCCGCGGCCCGGGTTCGATTCCCGGTCAGGGAAAAGTCCCTCTTCTGACCTTGAAAGCTTTTCCTTCCCGTAGGTCAGGGCTTCTCAAAATGAAGTTGCTTTTCTGACTCACAATTTGCCTAGCATGACGCAGTATCGCTCAAAATATGATTTTCGCAAGGTTCCTTTAGAGCTGCTTCCCATGGTGGGAGGCAAGGCTCTTGAGCAAGTGAGATCCTGTATTCCGAGGCGCGCTTCCTTTTGTAGGCTTCTGACCCCATGGCCTGTGGCAGGTAGTCCTCCTTTGACTGGGCCGCAGGCTTTGTCTCCAAATGGCGTCCTGGACCCACTGCAACCCACCTGTTTGCTAAAACGGAAGTCTGCCTCTGGGTAAGAAAAAGCTGAGCTGCACGTACGGAAAGCGGCAGAGGCCAGAGGCGGGGAGGGTGTGGCAAGGGCTGCCTGATTTGCATAGTGACCTGTTGCATCTTGGGAATGTACAGGCTTTGGAGCTTAACAGGTACTGCAGGTGTCTGCCTGGCCTGAGAGATGCCTGTCTGGTGCTCCCCTCAGGACACACAGGCCTTCCATTCGAGCATGGAGGGTGAGGGACATGGGTCACCCTCATATACAGGGGTGTGGGCATGGGCAGGATAGGTTGTGGGGGACCCGTCAGGGCATTGCCCGTTTGGAAGCCCGTTCGGAAGGCGAGAGGAGGCGGGGCAGGAAACTCTGCTCAATTTCTTTCCCAGAGGCCTGTGGAGAACCCTTTGCACGTTTGGGCCAGCCGGGCCTGCATCAGCAGATCCTGCTCCACTGGGAAGGGAGAGCCTGTAGGCGTAAATCAAAAAAAGGGGAGAAATCTGCAAATTCTAGTGGCAGACCCATGTTGCCCAGGAAGCAATCAGTTTCTCCTGCTCCCTATAGTGGAAAAAGACATAGGAGGTGTATTTCTCTAGGCAGGGGCTCTGTGTAGATGGCACTTCATTGCTCTGGGAAGCATCCATGCTGGTAGAAGAGTAGCAGCAGACTCCACACCTGAGGCTTGAATGGGGACTGTTGGGGAGGGGCAGTGGGAGGCCGAGGAGGGCGGAGGAAAATGCTTTTCAAAAGCATCTGCACGTTCCTACAAACCTGCTGAAAACCCATACCAGGAATGGGGCTCGAACCCATGCGGACAAACGTCCATTGGATCTTAAGTCCAACGCCTTAACCACTCAGCCACCCTGGTGAGACCCAAGGATTTACTTTCTTCAACTCCCTTTTTATGCTTGCTGCTGTAGCACCAGCTGTCCAGCAAGAGGTGATTGCAGAGTTAAAAGGCTTTTGCAGGAGGTTAAAAGTAATTGCTTATAACAAACACACTGTGTGACACCTAACTTTCTCCCACTCGGACCTTACCGTTAATTTTTATATTGGAGTTAGCTTAGTCACAATAAGGGGGTGAGCAAGGCAGGCACACTAGAGCATCTACTCCCTGGTGGTCTAGTGGCTAGGATTCGGCGCTTTCACCGCCGCGGCCCGGGTTCGATTCCCGGTCAGGGAAGATCCCTCTAAAGCATAGATTGCTTAATTTGTCTGTGTATCTTTTTTAAAAGAAGGTCTTTAAAAAGGCACCCCTCCCAATAGATGAAAGCGGAGGAATGGGGCTTGTTCTCCTGTGCCCCAGGTTGCTTTGCCCCCATTGACCTAAGCCACCTTTGTGCGCACGCAGTCCCCCACCCAGTCAGGTGCTCTATGTTGGCGTGAAGTGCAGTACCAGCTCAACAGAAAGGTAAATTGCTGGAAAACCCTGCTGTGATGCATACATCTACTTTGGAGCACTCTTCTCCTTTGCACTCTTGAATCGCTTAAGCGCAATGTATTCTTCCAGCAAGCTGAATAACGAGATAGGTGAGAGAAGGTGTACCAGCTGTCTGTGCGCCATCAGCAGCCACTAGGTGTCCCTCTTGTGTTTTCCCGGGGATCCTGATTGTGCAGGAATTCATCGGTTCAGTAGCAAGGGGGAGAGGATGGCCTGTGCCTGGAAGTGACAGGCAGTCTGGTGGCATCATGAGGATTAAGTTCCGATTCATATTTGCTGTAGAATAAAATATGTTTTCAGCCCCCATGAGCTTTGTCACTCGGAGAGCAGTGTATGAACTTTTGCTGCACGGCTCTGGGCTCCCTGGTGGTCTAGTGGTTAGGATTCGGCGCTCTCACCGCCGCGGCCCGGGTTCGATTCCCGGTCAGGGAAAAGTCCCTCTTCTGACCTTGAAAGCTTTTCCTTCCCGTAGGTCAGGGCGTCTCAAAATGAAGTTGCTTTTCTGACTCACAATTTGCCTAGCATGACGCAGTATCGCTCAAAATATGATTTTCGCAAGGTTCCTTTAGAGCTGCTTCCCATGGTGGGAGGCAAGGCTCTTGAGCAAGTGAGATCCTGTATTCCGAGGCGCGCTTCCTTTTGTAGGCTTCTGACCCCATGGCCTGTGGCAGGTAGTCCTCCTTTGACTGGGCCGCAGGCTTTGTCTCCAAATGGCGTCCTGGACCCACTGCAACCCACCTGTTTGCTAAAACGGAAGTCTGCCTCTGGGTAAGAAAAAGCTGAGCTGCACGTACGGAAAGCGGCAGAGGCCAGAGGCGGGGAGGGTGTGGCAAGGGCTGCCTGATTTGCATAGTGACCTGTTGCATCTTGGGAATGTACAGGCTTTGGAGCTTAACAGGTACTGCAGGTGTCTGCCTGGCCTGAGAGATGCCTGTCTGGTGCTCCCCTCAGGACACACAGGCCTTCCATTCGAGCATGGAGGGTGAGGGACATGGGTCAGCCTCATATACAGGGGTGTGGGCATGGGCAGGATAGGTTGTGGGGGACCCGTCAGGGCATTGCCCGTTCGGAAGGCGAGAGGAGGCGGGGCAGGAAACTCTGCTCAATTTCTTTCCCAGAGGCCTGTGGAGAACCCTTTGCACGTTTGAGCCAGCCGGGCCTGCATCAGCAGATCCTGCTCCACTGGGAAGGGAGAGCCTGTAGGCGTAAATCAAAAAAAGGGGAGAAATCTGCAAATTCTAGCGGCAGACCCATGTTGCCCAGGAAGCAATCAGTTTCTCCTACTCCCTATAGTGGAAAAAGACATAGGAGGTGTATTTCTCTAGGCAGGGGCTCTGTGTAGATGGCACTTCATTGCTCTGGGAAGCATCCATGCTGGTGGAAGAGTAGCAGCAGACTCCACACCTGAGGCTTGAATGGGGACCGTTGGGGAGGGGCAGTGGGAGGCCGAGGAGGGCGGAGGAAAATGCTTTTCAAAAGCATCTGCACGTTCCTACAAACCTGCTGAAAACCCATACCAGGAATGGGGCTCGAGCCCATGCGGACAAACGTCCATTGGATCTTAAGTCCAACGCCTTAACCACTCGGCCACCCTGGTGAGACCCAAGGATTTACTTTCTTCAACTACCTTTTTATGCTTGCTGCTGTAGCACCAGCTGTCCAGCAAGAGGTGATTGCAGAGTTAAAAGGCTTTTGCAGGAGGTTAAAAGTAATTGCTTATAACAAACACACTGTGTGACACCTAACTTTCTCCCACTCGGACTTTACCGTTAATTTTTATATTGGAGTTAGCTTAGTCACAATAAGGGGGTGAGCAAGGCAGGCACACTAGAGCATCTACTCCCTGGTGGTCTAGTGGCTAGGATTCGGCGCTTTCACCGCCGTGGCCCCGGTTCGATTCCCGGTCAGGGAAGATCCCTCTAAAGCATAGATTGCTTAATTTGTCTGTGTATCTTTTTTAAAAGAAGGTCTTTAAAAAGGCACCCCTCCCAATAGATGAAAGCGGAGGAATGGGGCTTGTTCTCCTGTGCCCCAGGTTGCTTTGCCCCCATTGACCTAAGCCACCTTTGTGCGCACGCAGTCCCCCACCCAGTCAGGTGCTCTATGTTGGCGTGAAGTGCAGTACCAGCTCAACAGAAAGGTATATTGCTGGAAAACCCTGCTGTGATGCATACATCTACTTTGGAGCACTCTTCTCCTTTGCACTCTTGAATCGCTTAAGCTCAATGTATTCTTCCAGCAAGCTGAATAACGAGATAGGTGAGAGAAGGTGTACCAGCTGTCTGTGCGCCATCAGCAGCCACTAGGTGTCCCTCTTGGGTTTTCCCGGGGATCCTGATTGTGCAGGAATTCATCGGTTCAGTAGCAAGGGGGAGAGGATGGCCTGTGCCTGGAAGTGACAGGCAGTCTGGTGGCATCATGAGGATTAAGTTCCGATTCATATTTGCTGTAGAATAAAATATGTTTTCAGCCCCCATGAGCTTTGTCACTCGTAGAGCAGTGTATGAACTTTTGCTGCACGGCTCTGGGCTCCCTGGTGGTCTAGTGGTTAGGATTCGGCGCTCTCACCGCCGCGGCCCGGGTTCGATTCCCGGTCAGGGAAAAGTCCCTCTTCTGACCTTGAAAGCTTTTCCTTCCCGTAGGTCAGGGCGTCTCAAAATGAAGTTGCTTTTCTGACTCACAATTTGCCTAGCATGACGCAGTATCGCTCAAAATATGATTTTCGCAAGGTTCCTTTAGAGCTGCTTCCCATGGTGGGAGGCAAGGCTCTTGAGCAAGTGAGATCCTGTATTCCGAGGCGCGCTTCCTTTTGTAGGCTTCTGACCCCATGGCCTGTGGCAGGTAGTCCTCCTTTGACTGGGCCGCAGGCTTTGTCTCCAAATGGCGTCCTGGACCCACTGCAACCCACCTGTTTGCTAAAACGGAAGTCTGCCTCTGGGTAAGAAAAAGCTGAGCTGCACGTACGGAAAGCGGCAGAGGCCAGAGGCGGGGAGGGTGTGGCAAGGGCTGCCTGATTTGCATAGTGACCTGTTGCATCTTGGGAATGTACAGGCTTTGGAGCTTAACAGGTACTGCAGGTGTCTGCCTGGCCTGAGAGATGCCTGTCTGGTGCTCCCCTCAGGACACACAGGCCTTCCATTCGAGCATGGAGGGTGAGGGACATGGGTCACCCTCATATACAGGGGTGTGGGCATGGGCAGGATAGGTTGTGGGGGACCCGTCAGGGCATTGCCCGTTCGGAAGGCGAGAGGAGGCGGGGCAGGAAACTCTGCTCAATTTCTTTCCCAGAGGCCTGTGGAGAACCCTTTGCACGTTTGAGCCAGCCGGGCCTGCATCAGCAGATCCTGCTCCACTGGGAAGGGAGAGCCTGTAGGCGTAAATCAAAAAAAGGGGAGAAATCTGCAAATTCTAGCGGCAGACCCATGTTGCCCAGGAAGCAATCAGTTTCTCCTACTCCTTATAGTGGAAAAAGACATAGGAGGTGTATTTCTCTAGGCAGGGGCTCTGTGTAGATGGCACTTCATTGCTCTGGGAAGCATCCATGCTGGTGGAAGAGTAGCAGCAGACTCCACACCTGAGGCTTGAATGGGGACCGTTGGGGAGGGGCAGTGGGAGGCCGAGGAGGGCGGAGGAAAATGCTTTTCAAAAGCATCTGCACGTTCCTACAAACCTGCTGAAAACCCATACCAGGAATGGGGCTTGAGCCCATGCGGACAAACGTCCATTGGATCTTAAGTCCAACGCCTTAACCACTCGGCCACCCTGGTGAGACCCAAGGATTTACTTTCTTCAACTCCCTTTTTATGCTTGCTGCTGTAGCACCAGCTGTCCAGCAAGAGGTGATTGCAGAGTTAAAAGGCTTTTGCAGGAGGTTAAAAGTAATTGCTTATAACAAACACACTGTGTGACACCTAACTTTCTCCCACTCGGACTTTACCGTTAATTTTTATATTGGAGTTAGCTTAGTCACAATAAGGGGGTGAGCAAGGCAGGCACACTAGAGCATCTACTCCCTGGTGGTCTAGTGGCTAGGATTCGGCGCTTTCACCGCCGCGGCCCGGGTTCGATTCCCGGTCAGGGAAGATCCCTCTAAAGCATAGATTGCTTAATTTGTCTGTGTATCTTTTTTAAAAGAAGGTCTTT